>NC_074681.1:31140510-31163010 GCF_029448725.1 Salvelinus fontinalis | reverse complement strand
GCTCTCTCTCGCGCTCTCTCTCGCTCTCTCTCGCGCTCTCTCTCGCGCTCTCTCGCGCTCTCTCTCTCGCTCTCTCTCGCTCTCTCTCTCGCTCTCTCTCGCTCTCTCTCTCGCTCTCTCTCGCTCTCTCTCTCGCTCTCTCTCGCTCTCTCTCGCTCTCTCTCGCTCTCTCTCGCTCTCTCTCGCTCTCTCTCGCTCTCTCTCGCTCTCTCTCGCTCTCTCTCGCTCTCTCTCGCTCTCTCTCGCTCTCTCTCGCTCTCTCTCGCTCTCTCTCGCTCTCTCTCGCTCTCTCTCGCTCTCTCTCGCTCTCTCTCGCTCTCTCTCGCTCTCTCTCGCTCTCTCTCGCTCTCTCTCGCTCTCTCTCGCTCTCTCTCGCTCTCTCTCGCTCTCTCTCGCTCTCTCTCGCTCTCTCTCTCGCTCTCTCTCTCGCTCTCTCTCTCGCTCTCTCTCTCGCTCTCTCTCTCGCTCTCTCTCTCGCTCTCTCTCTCGCTCTCTCTCTCTCTCGCTCTCTCTCTCGCTCGCTCTCTCTCTCGCTCTCTCTCTCGCTCGCTCTCTCTCTCGCTCTCTCTCTCGCTCTCTCTCTCGCTCTCTCTCATCTCTCTCTCTCTCTCTATATATATATATATATATATTGCAGCGACGGCGCCGGGAGAAGTGGAACATACATTCTGATTGACATGGTTCTCAATAAGATGGCTAAAGGTGGGAGTCAGACAGCTTTTATTTTCTCTTTACGCTTCTGTGGTGGAGGCATCGCCATGGCAACATTAAGCCATTTTTCAGCCGTGGGTCTTGAAATGCATTAGAGGGTGACTGACTGGGGTGCTGCTTCACTGTATGAATGATCAATGGAAATGGAGAGATTTGGGGTGGTTAATATTTTCCGAAGGCAGTATTCCCAATCCCAATTATTATTTCAGATATGTAGTTTGAGTGTTCCTACTTTGCCAATTTACATCAAGCAAATTGTAGATGTGTTATGATCAGTTCATGATGTTTATTTGAATGTTATACAAACTATACATCATTGTGTTCATGTAGACTCGCATGCGGATTATGTTGGAATGTGCTATTCTATTCAAATGAAAAGCACCTTAAACCAATTGCTTCAGCATGACACACACACACACACACACACACACACACACACACACACACACACAGGTTCCCCCCTCTTTTTTTCTTGACCTATTCGCCTCTCGTGTGTTTGTGTGTGTGTGTGTGTGCATCCGTGCGTTTACATTTGTGTATTAGTGATTGCAAAATCTTCTGACCGGTCCTGTGACCTTGGCCTTAATGAAATATCAAAGGCCAAAGCAGGCATCTTAGGCCTGCTGAGAGGGGCTTTTCCCAGGCTGTCACGCTGTGAGGCAGCCCAAAGGCTTTTTTTTCTCCGTCCCGGGGAGGAATCTGGGCCCGGCCAGTTAGGGCTAGGGTCCTCTTTGTCTGTCTCCTGAGAAGCAGGAGGCCCAGGTTGCAGCGACAGCGTTCTCTCAACCTGATCAAAGGACCTGTAGGCCCTTGGACACACAATCATTCTCTCGTCTCTTTTTGTACCCTCTCCTTTTCTCCCAAGGAATAAATTGTAAATTCGGAGGCTGAGAATTATGCAGGTTTTTTAACATACTCTTTTTTTCTTCTGCTGTAATGGTCTCTCTAACTTAAGAATCGTCAGCACAAGTGCAGGAGTGCTTTCAGCCCGGGGTCCAGCTGCTAGCCACGGCTCTGTCTCTTTCACAGCTCCATAAGGAGTTGGGCTTTCTCTTCTTTCTTCTCAGGCTCCCCTCCTTGAAGGGAATCTTGCGAGGGAAATTCAATTGAGCCGTTTATACTGTTCCTCCACAGTCTGGTTTATTAGAACCAGCACAATAGTACGATTGTTAGTTCCCAGAAAATAAAGAACTTATCAGTGTGGTGCTCGTAGAACTGTGCGAGCACCATTCTTGGGGAGGAATAGGCTTGAGTTCCTCCTTTGTAACTGTAAAGTAAAAACTGTCATATTGAAAGAGAGAATGGCTTGAACGAGCTAGCTTATTATTATTTTTATGTGTCAAAACAAAAAGTTAGCTCTTTTGATATACCGGAATGATTTTCTGAGGAATCTGTGGGAGGGATTGAGGTAGTTAGCTACAGAAAACGAATCAAATCCATTTTCTTTCCATCACCACTCCTCATGAATTTAATTGTGTTGTGCTTGTCTCCCTCGCTCTGTTACTTATTTTTTCCTCTGTGAGGTTTCACGGTAGGCTTTCAGTGCCACACAGGCGATCATGTAGTCTGGCCCCAATTAGTTCAAGACCCAGATAGCCGTCTTCTTTGTGATCACAGCCGTGTTTGGTCGGCAGGGGAGCATGGAGCGGTGCCAACTGGGCACTGGGGCTGGGCCTGCTGCCAGCCTGACGTGGCACTGGTGCTGAGACAGGGAAGGGAGGCTGCGCCGCTTGTCCAGTAGCCAGCACATCTAGCTATTCACCTGGGCGGCAGCTTGCCAGGCAGACAGCCAGACAGGCAGACAGACAGACACTCCCCACCCCTCGCTGCCTGATACTGAGACAGCCTATAGAGCCCCTTGATTAGCTCACAAAGCAACAGGGGGGACAAAGCTTTTATCATAACAAATCCTTATTTTTAGATTTTTATGTTTTGTTTTAAGAATCCTAGCTAAATCCCTGACTCACTCTGATTCCGGTATCTTACATTTCATGGCTTTACAAATACCTTTGCAAACATGGTCTTTTTCTCTAGACAGTTTTTTCTCCAGTCTCTTTTTTCATTCAGACAACAAGAACAATCTGAGCCTTGTTTGTAGCACTTGTGTGGAGATGGGATGAATGTAATAGTTTTCAATCGCTGCAAGGCGGAGGTTCCAAAGGGAGAGAGTAAAAAAGGAGATTGACAGACGCTGCCTGGATTATCTCCTGGCTTTGAACTCAGTCCAATTTGTTGTTGGTGTTGTGTTGCAGGTGCTAAGGAGATTGATATTGCTGCCACCCTGGAGCACTTGAGGGACCAGCGGCCGGCTATGGTCCAGACAAAGGTACTGTCCTCACCTCTACTGGGAACTCTAATGGACTCTTTCATTTTTGAGAGGGCGGGAGGGAGGGAGCTTACTATAGAGGCAGGTGTCATTGCGTAGTAAGTTGGTGCACAAATGGATGTTCTTCACAACTGGATTTGGTGCAGGGCTGATGCAATCATTTACAATGTAACACAGTGAGAGCAGAAGTGATCTTGACATCCAATCCCCGCAATACATTTCCTCAAAGAGGATGATGTACCTCAGAGCCTTTGTACATCACCACCAAACCTCATTTAAACTGGTGAGTTGAATACATCACCCCGGATTACAGTCTAGTAGAACACACAAAACAAAGAAATGTAGAAACGTTTTGATCCATTTTTTATCTGAAAACCTAACTTTAATAGCTTTAAGAAGTGTCTGCAGTGCAGCTCTGATAATTAGCTTCAGAATGATTGCCTTTGCTTTAGTGTAGTGCTAAGTTTGTAGTAGGTGTATGGTCCTTCCTATATACTTCTACAGTAAGAGAGAGAGAGAGAGAGAGACTGGCAAGCTCAGTTAGTTGTGTGTCTTGTCTACAGTGGGATGTGTAACACAGGTACACTCTGTGTCCTCAACAAATGTAGATCTTTTATGTCTGTTTCATAAAGCAGAACTCTCTCTCCAGAGTGTCAGCTCAAATGGGACCCAAGTTGTTCCCCAACACTAAAAACAAAGAATGAACAATATTTATTCTGGTCAGACAATTCACAGTGCATCAACAGCCAGTTTGGAAACAGTAATTATAGTGTGGATTCACTGAGAATTATTAGATTGGTAGCCTCAGCAGTCATATCGATCATCCTTTATTAAACTATTTATCCACAATGAGTGACTATCATATTTACGCTATTATGGTGATGAAAACATCATGTTAAATTAGTAGAAGTCTTTGTTTTCTGCAATATATTTCTGATGCAGTTCTATTGATTTCAGTAGTTTAGGGTTCTACATCAGTGGTTTAGGTGCTACAGACATAGTAAATCTTAGTTGTTTGTTTAGTTGGTAAACGCAAGTCTCACTCCCCCTAGTGGTTGCTTATTGAATCACAGAGAATTCCGGACTTTAATAGACCATCTTTCACATGAATCGCTGTACTGTAGCTCCCCAGGTGTTTAGATTTCTGTAATGTGAGTCTATTTCAAAATAATCTGGAAAGAACATTGGTTTGAACTTTACATTGACTCTCTTGCTCCCCTCTCTCCCTCTCTCTATTTGTCTCTCTCTCCACCCCCAGGAGCAGTTTGAGTTTGCATTGACAGCTGTCGCAGAGGAGGTGAACGCCATAGTCAAAGCTCTTCCACAGTGAGAGGAGTACCCACTACCGAGCCTCAGCAGCAGCTCTCACCAGGGATCTCTCTTCCTGTCTCCCACTCCACAACTAATCCTCTCCACCTCTTCTCCACCTCTCCGTCTTTGTGGATGCCATGCGAGAAAAGGTGACCTGATCTTAGCTGTGCAATATGGCGCCTTTATTGTTTTGTCTATGGAGCTTGTTTCCAAACAGACAATTTAGTGCATCAAGAATTTGACTGATTGAAAAAAAGTTTTATCTGTTAAATGATTGGAATATATTAATCACAAAAATCTGTTTTTTAGATCTCTATGTATGTGTGTGTAAATTATTATATTGGTCATCACATCTGAATCATAGGACATATTTAAGTTTGATGTCTTTTCACTTTGGTCCCGTGTAATAAACCATACCATGTAATGTAGATCAGAAGGAAAACTGCTCAGTTAGGTCAAGTGAATACTGATAACAATGATGCTGATGGTAATTCTAGTTACCATAGTGATAATGATACCAAGCAATATGTGTTTCTTCAGATTGTTGAGACCTGGGTAAATAAGTGTAAGTTGTGAGTAAACTAAACGTAGTCATGCTAATGCCTGCCTCAAGTAAAGCAGTTCTATGAATTGGTGTGTGTACTGTATGATATTGTCATTTTTGTAAATAAAGCAGTTCTTCTAGATGAACTTGTACATGCAGCAAGTGTGATTATAAACTTGGGGGTTCACACCCTGAGTGCTATTGTATATATATTTTTTTTTACCAGGTAAGTTGACTGAGAACACATTCACAGCAATGACCTGGGAAATAGTTACAGGGGAGAGGAGGGGGATGAATGAGCCAATTGTAAGCTGGGGATGATTAGGTGACTGTGATGGACAGCTTGGGAATTTAGCCAGGACACCAGGGTTAACACCCCTACTCTTACAATAAGTGCCATGGGATCTTTAATGACCTAGGCGAGTCAGGACACCCATTGAACGTCCCATCCGAAAGACAGCACCCTACACAGGGCAATGTCCCCAATCACTACCCTGGGGAATTGGGATATTTTTTTAGACCTGAGGAAAGAGTGCCTCCTACTGGTCCTCCAATACCACTTCCAGCAGCATCTGGTCTCCCATCCAGGGACTGACCAGGACCAACCCTGTTTAGCTTCAGAAGCATGCCAGCAGTGGGATGCAGGGTGGTATGCTGCTGGCTTTATATCAGACTGTATACCATGGGTATGACAAAACCTTTATTTTTACTGTTCTAATTACATCGGTAACCAGTTTATAATAGCAATAAGGCACCTCGCGGGTTTGTTGTATATGGCCGGTATACCACGGCTAAGGGCTCTGTCCCAGCACTCTGCATTGCGTCGTGCATAAGAGCAGCCCTTAGCCGTGGTATACTGGCCATATACCACAAACCCGCGAGGTGCCTTATTGCTATTATAAACTGCCACTGGATGTCCCTGTGTCTTATTAACAGCTGAGTCCATATCTGATTCCCCAATGGTACCCTATTCCTTATATAGTGCACTACTTTTGACCAGGGCTCTATGTAGGGAATAGGGTGCCATTGGGGCCGTAGACCTGGCAGGTTCATCTGCACTACAGGAGTACTGTCAGCTCTACCCCAACACTTAGTGCTTTGATAAGACTCATACCATTTAAATCGCAAAATCTTATGTCAATCTCCATGTATGTTGTGTCCATTGGATTGCATTCTGTTTTGTACATCCAGTATGCTCTGATTGTACATGATGCCTCCCATCATTTCATGTCACCAAGACAGCCAGGGAAGATGACTGTTTACTTTGACAAGCCAAGGATATATAATCATCCCATTTGAGCCATTTGATTCTGAACAATAGTAATAGTGGCAGTACAGAGGAAGAATAGTGGATTGTTATTACATTTGGGCATAAACTTATTTTGCCTATCACAGCTGTGTGTTCCAAATGACACCCGATTCCCTTTATTGTACACTTCCTTTGACAAGAGCCCTATTGGACCTGGTCAAAAGTAGTGCACTATAAAGGGAATAGGGTACAATTTGAAACACATCCAGAGTTAAAAAGTGGGCCATGTTAATGCTGTGTCCTATACTGCAAAAACCTTTTATCTTTCAACTCATTCATTTCAAGAGAAGCCTGGTCTGTTCCACTGATCTGTATGTATATATTAATAGTCAAAAACCAACAGAAGCTATTTTGTTCTATCAGTGAAGATAAACCATTGTGAATAAAGTTCCATTACTGAGGGTGCAACCTTGTATTCCCTTTCTTTCCGCCACTATCTGCTTGTACAGTACCGTACATATTTTGGTTTGCATTGTCTGAGTAGGCAAGAAACCTCTGTACAGACTACACAACAATCATACCTATTCAACATGAGATCTGATCCTATTTCTCAAAGGAAACTTAGCATCGTATTGTGAGGTCTCTTGCCTACTCAGACAATGCAAAAATAAATATGTACGGTACAGCTCAGCATTCAACACCATAGTACCCTCCAAGCTCATCATTAAGCTTGAGGCCCTGGGTCTCAACCCCACCCTGTGCAATTGGGTCCTGGACTTTCTGACGGGCCGCCCCCAGGTGGTGAAGGTAGGAAACAACATCTCCACTTCGCTGATCCTCAACACTAGGGCCCCACAAGGGTGTGTGCTCAGCCCCCTCCTGTACTCCCTGTTCACCCATGACTGCGTGGCCACACACACCTCCAACTCAATCATCAAGTTTGCAGACGACACAACAGTAATGGGCTTGATTACCAACAACGACAAGACAACCTATAGGGAGGAGGTGAGGGCACTCAGGGTGTGGTGTCAGGAAAACAACCTCTCACTCAACGTCAACAAAACAAAGGAGGTGATAGTGGACTTCAGGAAACAGCAGTGGGAGCACCCCCCTATCCACATCAACGGGACTATTATAGCTGGAAACGGCAGATTGTTTATGGAATATCTACATAGGCGTACAGAGGACCATTATCAGCAACCGACACTCAGCCGTTTCCAGCTACAATAGTCATTTACAACATGAACAATGTCTACACTGTATTTCTGGTCAATTTGATGTTATTTTAATGGACAAAAATGTTAGCTTTTCTTTCAAAAACAAGGACATTTCTAAGTGACCCCAAACTTTTGAACGGTAGTTTACATATTCTTATTCCATCTCTTTACTTAGATTTGTGTGTATAAAGTATTTGTTGGGAATTGTTAGATTACTTGTTAGATATTACTGCACTGTCGGAACTAGAAGCACAAGCATTTCGCTGCACTCGCATAAACATCTGCTTACCATGTGTATGTGACAAATAAAATGTGATTTGATTTAATTTGTGAGCAACGGCAGCACTGTATAAACAGGAAAGACAAACACTAACAAAGCATTGGTCAACGTGGAGTAAGCTCCAAGTCACATCAGCCTGACAGTTAGCTTGGCCTCCTCCTCTTACCCTGCCAACCTCACCTCATTGTCAGCCAGAGAGTCTGTGATTGGCTGGGTGCTATTCTGATCTCCAATCTGCATGGTGATTCATATGGCTTGGCAGCTTCATGCTACTTCAGACTATAGATTATGCTGTCAACACTTCCTACCAACCACACAGTAACAGGATGGAACGCTGACTGACTCATGTCTTATATATATATACACACACACACACACACACACACACACACACAAAATGGAGAGAAGGAAGTCACCATAAGAAATATCAGTGTTCATGAAAAAAATATATTAACAAGCCTTATAGATGGAATCTATTCTGCTTTTCATAGTAAAAAATGGGACTTTAAAAAGATCCACAGGTGGTTTGGTAAGATTGCAAACACACAAAAATAACTGCTCTAACTATGATCTTCTGCCCAATCATCTCTGAGGATATAGAGCTCGTGGCACATTCAGGGCTCTATTCAATCCGTATCGCAGAAGTTCCGCGTTACAGCGTCAGCGGTGACAGGATTCATGATAAATGCTGCATATGTCGGCTTAATCAGAAATGACCTTTACATTTCTAATGTTTCAGCAATACAGATAGAATAGAGCCCATAGTCTCTCAAGTCATCGATTTGTTGTTTTATGCTTTCAAAGGCAACATCTAAGCTAGCTACAATACAGTATGTACCAAGCTCAGTATGTACCAAGCTCCGTATGTACCAAGCTCCGTATGTACCAAGCTCCGTATGTACCAAGCTCAGTATGTACCAAGCTCAGGATGTACCAAGCTCAGGATGTACCAAGCTCCGTATGTACCAAGCTCAGTATGTACCAAGCTTCGTATGTACCAAGCTCAGTATGTACCAAGCTCAGTATGTACCAAGCTTCGTATGTACCAAGCTCAGTATGTACCAAGCTCCGTCAATAAGCTCTTGTTCTACCTGGATAAGCACACTAAATAAACAGTGAAACACTATCTGGGTCCTAACCTTGCTCCTTAGGTCCCTCTAAGAAGTGACACAGAGCCAATAAAAATTACCAGCCACCGTCTGTCTACCTATTACCACCAAAATAAAGGAAATATATTCTATTCTATTCTACCCTCTATAGAAAAGGCACCTTTTCAGGACCATGGTCAGCTCTCTTCCCAGCATGTGCTCCACTACTCTCTTCCCCTACATTTAATAAATGTAATTAAATGTAGGGGGGGTCCAACAGGTTTGTCTCACTGGAATACTTGAAACAGGCCCTTGTTAAAAGCCTATCTGTTTACAGAAACACCATCAAGATTTGTCATATGACAGCTGGCTAGCTACAGGTGGTGGTGCCACATTGTTGACCCTAAAAATAGCCGCTCCCCCTTTTAGTGATGTCATGCCAACACTGTGAATACTTGAATAGAATAGAATAAAACTTTATTGTCCATCGAGGATGGACATGTTTCTTTGGCATCACCTTCCATTAAAAGGATCACATACACATACATTCTCACATCATACACATTGAAAACAGTCAGTCCATCATGTTGCAAACACAAAAAACTCACACTCACTCACAAACGACCGCTGTCCCAACTGCACTGGATAGATAAGTACATATAGTGATACAATTTACTTTGCGTTCAGTAGTCCAACAGCACAATGAATGAATTAATGTTTGAACACGTTCTTCTTGGTCATGGGCATTCTGAAGCGCCGGCCAGAGGGAAGCCTCTCGAACTGAGGGTGTAGAGGGTGGGAGGGGTCACCAATGACAGCCAGTGTCTTCTTTTTGGTTGCCTTGTGGAACAGACTACTCAAATGTGCCTGTGGTCGACCAATTACTTTGTTGGCTGTGTTTACTATTCTGGTCAGTTTGCTTTTGCTCCTCACGCTCAGATTACCATACCAGACTGTCATATTGAACGTGAGGATGCTCTCCACCAAGCTGCTGTACACCCTCTCCAGAACATCCTGGCTGACCTTAAACCCCTGCAATTTCCTAATTAAAAACAGGCGTTGGATTGCTTAAAAAAATACAGTCTGAATTCTCTGTAAAACGCAGCTTGTTGTCAATTTGTGTCCCTAGGTATTTGAAACACTCAACCACCTCCACTGGTTGGTCATTCAGAGAGAGTGGTTGGGACATTGGCAAGTTGTTGCCATTGATGATCAGTTCCTTTGTCTTTTCCACATTGATGTGGAGGGCACTTGACCGGCACCATTCTTGAAGGTTGTTGGTCTGTTTAAAAAGCTGTCCCCATCTGACGTAGCATCTTTTAAAAAGAGTCCTACCAGAGCCATTGTTCAAAGTCTACCTGTTTTTATCCCTGTCTGACCATGTGAATGATGTGAGATTCCACACACAGCGACCATGGGCTCGTTTCGCTATAGTGTATTGCAAAAAAAAAACAGTTGTAGTTTTCTATTGGTCTGAGAGCTTCAGAGGGGTTAAAGGTTCAGGGTCATTCAGGGTTGTTTTGAGGTGTTGAGTCTAATCTCTGAATGCTTCTGGCTGTAGTGATGTAGGCTAAAGACATAGAACAGGAGCCTGATGGGTGTTCAGAAAGGTCATTTGAATAAGACCACCATGGGATATTTGAATGACTGTTGCTCCAACTGTCACCATCTGGAAGATTGTCCCAAATGACACTATCCCCTAGTGCTTCTGATCAGGGCTGTGGTCAAAAGTAATGCACTATATAGGGGATAAAGTGCCATTTTGAACATACAAAAAGACTCCGCATCACTTCAATCACTATGAAAATATTTTCTCATTACATCCAATCCAATTTGATGATTAATAGGCGTCGCTGTGACTCTGGCATTTCACTTTGTTTCATCTCGTCCCCCCCCATGCGTTCATCCTGGACACTTCTGGCATTTAGTTGATCATTTTCATCGGTGTCATACGTGTGGTGACCCCAATATTCCATGCTGTCACTCATCATTAGGCCGTTTATCAGCACCCCTCGAATCACAGCACTCGGGGGGAATTTAACCATTTGCATACAAAAATTGCTTTCCTTTTGCATGGCATGAAAAGACTGCTTTGCATAATTACAAATGATACGGTGATCTCAGACAAACCGTGTACTGGGGAATCAGGATGAAAAATATGACTATAATAGAATAGCTACACTACAAGGCATGATGACACCCAGTGGGGGAACATGTCGTGTGTTGAATGAGGAGAGGTCGTTAAGAAATTCCTCAGATGTTATTTAGGTCTGTAAGTACATTACATTCTGTTGGTAATCAGTGTGTTATCGGACATTAGAATGAGTGGAATGTCAGAACATTGAGCTCCGTGCATGGGAGTTCTTTTAGAATGCATGGTAGTTCTTTTAGAATGCATGGGAGTTCTTTTAGAATGTGTCTTAGTTCTTTTAGAATGCATGGGAGTTATTTTAGAATGCATGGGAGTTCTTTTAGAATGCATGGGAGTTCTTTTCGAATGCATGGGAGTTATTTTCGAATGCATGGGAGTTCTTTTAGAATGTGTCTTAGTTCTTTTAGAATGCATGTGAGTTCTTTTAGAATGTATGGGAGTTCTTTTAGAATGTGTCTTAGTTCTTTTAGAATGCGTCTTAGTTCTTTTAGAATGCATGGGAGTTCTTTAGTAGAATCTTAGAGAGGACTCTATCCTTTCTTTGGCTAAAAGCAAAATGTTAGAGCTGAGGTCAAGTTGCTTTCCTGTCAAAACGGCATCTATGGTAGAAAGTATTATTTTAAAGAGGAAAGGACATCAAATGCTCATATTGAAGGAACAAAGCTTGAATGGTGTTTTGTTTCTGGATCTAAATGAATTTGGACCGATAATTAAAAGCTTAAAAAATAATTTCAAAGAATGGCAAAAGCCAAATATATCTTAAAGTGATACCACTACTCAGAGTGATTGCCCATTGAAAGGTGTGTGTGTGTGTGTGTGTGTGTGTGTGTGTGTGTGTGTGTGTGTGTGTGTGTGTGTGTGTGTGTGTGTGTGTGTGTGTGTGTGTGTGTGTGTGTGTGCACGTACAAGCGTGTTTATGTTCAAGGATAGAGACAACAAGGCTGGTGAAGCACCTCGGCTGTTCTTCAGGTCTGGAGAAGCTTCATGCCTCACAGTCATAAACTTTTCTGTGTATAGTGCACTACTTTGACCAGGGCCCAGTAGTGTACTATGTAGGGAATAGGGTGCCATTTGGGACGTAACTCTGGTGATCAGCCTGTAGTCTTGAACAGCCAGCCAGATCCACCATTCAGAATGGAGTACCCTCCTCCTTCCCAAAGGGCCAGGGCTCACCCCTGCTGCCAGCACAAACTCAACACTTGGCTGAGGAGTCAACAGGACACAAGAACATTGAGGGCTTTCTTTTTTATTCTGTGGTATCCGGATATCTAATGGAAACCTAAGCCTTACCCTATAACCTTAATCCTAGCCATAACCATAACAATAACCCTAGCCTGCATTCTTCACCAGGAATCAAAGGGAGATACACTACCTGACCAAAAGTATGTGGAAAATGGGATAAAAATAAAAATAAAATAAAAAGTTGTGCTATAAATTCTCAGACAACACAAAGATTCCTTGATGCCCTTCCAGACTCCTTCTGCCTACCCAAGGACGTCAGAGGACAGAAATCAGTTAACCACCTAACTGAGGAACTCAATTTAACCTTGTGCAATACCCTAGATGCAGTTGCACCCCTAAAAACTAAAAACATTTGTCATAAGAAACTAGCTCCCTGGTATACAGAAAATACCAGAGCTCTGAAGCAAGCTTCCAGAAAATTGGAACGGAAATGGCGCCACACCAAACTGGAAGTCTTCCGACTAGCTTGCAAAGACAGTACCGTGCAGTATCGAAGAGCCCTCACTGCTGCTCGATCATCCTATTTTTCCAACTTAATTGAGGAAAATAAGAACAATCCAAAATGTATTTTTGATACTGTCGCAAAGCTAACTAAAAAGCAGCATTCCCCAAGTGAGGATGGCTTTCACTTCAGCAGTAATAAATTAATGAACTTCTTTGAGGAAAAGATCATGATCATTAGAAAGCAAATTACGGACTCCTCTTTGAATCTGCGTATTCCTCCAAAGCTCAGCTGTCCCGAGTCTGCACAACTCTGCCAGGACCTAGGATCAAGAGAGACACTTAAGTGTTTAAGTACTATATCTCTTGACACAATGATGAAAATAATCATGGCCTCTAAACCTTCAAGCTGCATACTGGACCCTATTCCAACTAAACTACTTAAAGAGCTGCTTCATGTGCTTGGCCCTCCTATGTTGAACATAATAAACGGCTCTCTATCCACCGGATGTGTACCAAACTCACTAAAAGTGGCAGTAATAAAGCCTCTCTTGAAAAAGCCAAACCTTGACCCAGAAAATGTAAAAAACTATCGGCCTATATCGAATCTTCCATTCCTCTCAAAAAAAATTGAAAAAGCTGTTGCGCAGCAACTCACTGCCTTCCTGAAGACAAACAATATATACGAAATGCTTCAGTTTGGTTTTAGACCCCATCATAGCACTGAGACTGCACATGTGAAGGTGGTAAATTACCTTTTAATGGCGTCAGACCGAGGCTCTGCATCTGTCCTCATGCTACTAGACCTTAGTGCTGCCTTTGATACCATCGATCACCACATTCTTTTGGAGAGATTGGAAACCCAAATTGGTCTACATGGACAAGTTCTGGCCTGGTTTAGATCTTATCTGTCCGAAAGATATCAGTTTGTCTCTGTGAATGGTTTGTCCTCTGACAAATCAACTGTACATTTCGTGTTCCTCAAGGTTCCGTTTTAGGACCACTATTGGTTTCACTATATATTTTACCTCTTGGGGATGTCATTCGAAAACATAATGTTAACTTTCACTGCTATGCGGATGACACACAGCTGTACATTTCAATGAAACATGGTGAAGTCCTAAAATTGCCCTCGCTAGAAGCCTGTTTTTCAGACATAAGGAAGTGGATGGCTGAAAACGTTCTACTTTTAAACCCAGGCAAAACAGAGATGCTTGTTCTAGGTCCCAAGAAACAAAGAGATCTTCTGTTGAATCTGACAATTAATCTTGATGGTTGTAAAGTTGTCTCAAATAAAACTGTGAAGGACCTCGGCGTTACTCTGGACCCTGATCTCTCTTTTGACGAACATATCACGACTGTTTCAAGAACAGCTTTTTTCCATCTACGTAACATTGCAAAAATCTGAAACTTTCTGTCCAAAAATGATGCACAAAAATTAATCCATGCTTTTGTTACTTCTAGGTTAGACTACTGCAATGCTCTACTTTCCGGCTACCCGGATGAAGCACAAAATTAACTTCAGTTAGTGCTAAATACGGCTGCTAGAATCCTGACTAGAACCAAAACATTTGATCATATTACTCCAGTGCTAGCCTCCCTACACTGGCTTCCTGTTAAGGCAAGGGCTGATTTCAAGGTTTTACTGTTAACCTACAAAGCGCTACATGGGCTTGCTCCTACCTATCTTTCCGAGTTGGTCCTGCCGTACATACCAACACGTACGCTACGGTCACAAGACGCAGGCCTCCTAATTGGCCCTAGAATTTCTAAGCAAACAGCTGGAGGCAGGGCTTTCTCCTATAGATCTCCATTTTTATGGAATGTTCTGCCTACCCATGTGAGAGACGCAGACTCGGTCTCAACTTTTAAGTCTTTACTGAAGACTTATCTCTTCAGCGGGTCATATGATTGAGTGTAGTCTGGCCCAAGAGTGTAAAGGTGAACGGAAAGGCTCTGGAGCAACGAACCGCCCTTGCTGTCTCTGCCTGGCCGGTTCCCTTCTCTCCACTGGGATTCTCTGCCTCTAACCCTATTACAGGGACTTAGTCACTGGCTTACTGGTGCTCTTTCATGCCGTCCCTAGGAGGGGTGCGTCACTTGAGTGGGTTGAGTCACTGACGTGATCTTCCTGTCTGGGTTGACGCCACCCCTTGGATTGTGCCGTGGCAGAGAACTTTGTGGGCTATATTCGGCCTTGTCTCAGGATGGTAAGTTGGTGGTTGAAGATCCCTCTAGTGGTGTGGGGGCTGTGCTTTGGCAAAGTGGGTGGGGTTATATCCTTCCTGTTTGGCCCTGTCCGGGGGTATCATCGGATGGGGCCACAGTGTCTGTCTCCTGACCCCTCCTGTCTCAGCCTCCAGTATTTATGCTGCAGTAGTTTATGTGTCGGGGGGCTAGGGTCAGTTTGTTATATCTGGAGTACTTCTCCTGTCTTATCCGGTGTCCTGTGTGAATTTAAGTATGCTCTCTCTAATTCCCTCTTTCTCTCCTTCTTTCTCTCTCTCGGAGGACCTGAGCCCTAGGACCATGCCTCAGGACTACCTGGCATGATGACTCCTTGCTGTCCCCGGTCCACCTGGCCGTGCTGCTGCTCCAGTTTCAACTGTTCTGCCTGCGGCTATGGAACCCTGACCGGACGTGCTACCTGTCCCAGACCTGCTGTTTTCAACTCTCTGCAGACCGCAGGAGCGGTAGAGATACTCTTAATGATCGGCTATGAAAAGCCAACTGACATTTACTCCTGAGGTGCTGACTTGCTGCACCCTCGACAACTACTGTGATTATTATTATTTGACCATGCTGGTCATTTATGAACATTTGAACATCTTGGCCATGTTCTGTTATAATCTCCACCCGGCACAGCCAGAAGAGGACTGGCCACCCCTCATAGCCTGGTTCCTCTCTAGGTTTCTTCCTAGGTTTTGGCCTTACTAGGGAGTTTTTCCTAGCCACCGTGCTTCTACACCTGCATTGCTTGCTGTTTGGGGTTTTAGGCTGGGTTTCTGTACAGCACTTTGAGATATCAGCTGATGTAAGAAGGGCTATATAAATACATTTGATTTGATGATTTGATTTGATTTAATGGCTCAGCAGAAAAGACGATCAATATTTACCTGGCTAAAATAGAAGGAATATAATATCTATTGTTTACAGGAAAATAATTCAACAATTTTAGATGAAGTTGTGTGGAAAAAAGGCCTGGGGGGGTATATTTCTTCCATGGGCAAAGAAATTCAAATAGAGTGATGATATTAATTAACAATCATTTTGATCCGAATATGCAAATTGTCCGAACAGATCCTCAAGGTAGATTAATGATTTTAAATATGTTATTGGACCATAAACAGATATGGCTCATTATTAACCTATATGGTCCAAATAATGATGATCCACACTTCTTTGAAAATATATATAATAATTTATCAGCCCTACAAGCAACACTAGACTCTATTATTATGGTGGGAGATTATAATACGGTTTTAAATACATCTATGGACCGTAAAGGAAATCACACTACAAACTATCACCTTCAGGCACTTAAGGAAATCACGAATGTCATGGATATATTGGAACTAGTGGATATATGGAGGCTTAAATATCCTGACCTAGTGAGATATACATGGCGGAGGCTTAATCAAGCTAGTCGCCTTGACTACTTTCTTATGTCATTCTCTCTGGCACCAAAAGTTTAAAAAGTGTTGATAGGGGACAGAATGCGGTCGGACCATCAAATAATTGGCTTTTAATTGGCTATTACTCTTACAGAATTTCCACATAGGCAAGGATATTGGAAATTTCATCAAAGCCTATTGGATGATAACTTGTTTTTAACTTGTACAGAATTATTTCTAACCGACTCTTTCCAACATGACATAGGTACAGCAGATCCCCTTATTGTATGGGACACTTTTAAATGTGCTTTTAGAGGCCATGCAATTTAGTACTCATCTCTAAAACAAAAGCAATTTAGTACTCATCTCTAAAACAAAAGCAATTTAGTACTCATCTCTAAAACAAAAGCAATTTAGTACTCATCTCTAAAACAAAAGCAATTTAGGTCAAAATAATCCATATTAACAAAGGAAATGGAAGGACTAATAGTACAGACAGATAGCAATTAAAACTGTACCATAGAGGCTCAGGAAAAACAAAAAGAAATGTTAGGAACTTATTCAAAAAATATCAAGTGTAATATATTATAAAAAATAAAGCGAACTGGATAGAATCTTGTGAAAAATGCTCCAATTTTTTTTAAAATCTTTAACATAGAAATGCTACCAAAAACAATTGACTAAAACTTGTTACAAATGACGGAGTCACCCATGACTCACCAAAAAATATTTAGAAAGAGGAAGTAAAGTACTTCATATGTTTTTGTTTCAGTCTTCTCCATCTCCACTAACCGAAGCTAATTGTATGGATTTTTTTTCTATTTATAATGTAAAATGAACAGCTGTACAGAAAGACATATGTGAAGGCCAAATTACAGAGGAGGAACTTCTTGATACAATTAAAGCCTTTAAGTCCAGGAAAACTCCAGAACTGGATGGCATACCAGTGGAAGTATACCAAACCAGTTTTGATATACTCTTAATCACTCCTATATAAATGTTAGATTATGAGACACTCAATGAGAAGGTCTGATTTCATTATTATTGAAACAGGATCCAAGTGGTAAATATAAAGATCCAGTCCATTTAAAACATTGGAGGTTGTGATGCAAAAATGCTAGAATTTAAAAAAACGTATTGTCAGATATTATTTATACTAATCCGGCAGGTTTTTTACATGGACGATACATTGGAGATAATATAAGACAAGTACCGAAAACAATAGAACCCTATGAAAAATCTGGGAAATCAGGGATGGTATTCATAGCTGACTTTGAAAAGGCTTTTGATATGGTATGACTGGAGTTTATATATAAATGCCTGGAATATTTCAATTTAGGAGAATCTCTTATAAAAAAATGGGTTAAAGTAACCCTAGTAAAATAGTAAAATAATAAATAATGGCTACATCTCAGGACGTTTTAAACTGTCAAGAGGAGTAAAACAATGTTCTCCACTATCGGGCATATCTATTTATTGTAGCCATCGAAGTGTTAGCTGTTAAAATCAAATCCAACAATAATGTCAAGGGGCTAGAAATCCAGGGATTAAAAATAAAGGTGTCACTGTACGCTGATGATTCATGTTTCTCTTAAATCCACAATTTGGATACCTCCACAGCCTCTTAGAGGATCTAGATACTTTTTAGAATCTCTCTGGATAAAAAACAAATTATGATAAGTGTACTATATTTAAGCAATAAGGCACTAGGAGGTGTGATGTATGGCCAGAGTGTGTAAAGCTGTCATCAAGGCAAAGAGTGGCTACTTTGAAGAATCTCAAATCTCAAATATATTTTTAACACTTTTTTGGTTACTACATAATTCCATTTGTGTTATTTCATAGTTTTGATGTCTTCACTATTATTCTACAATGTAGAAAATAGTAAAACATTACAAAAACCCTTGAATGAGTAGGTGTGTACAAACTTTTGACTGGTACTGTATATACTGTATATATTTACAAAACTATATATGGGGGATTGGAAAGGATGCAGGCAATTATATTGATGGAAGCTACAATCTATCTGCAATATTAAAGCTGACCTACCCCCTAAAAAATAAAAATAGTTAAAATAATAAGATTTCCCTTCACTGGAACTAAGGGTTCTAGCCCGAACCATGAAAAACAACCCCAGACCATTATTCTTCCTCCACAAAACTTTATAGTTGGCACTATGCATCGGGGCAGGTAGCGTTCCCCAGGCAACCGCCAAACACAGATTCATCCGTCTGCCTGCCAGATTGTGAAGCATGTTTCATTACTCCAGAGAACGCTTTTCCACTGCTCTAGAGTCCAATGGTGACAAGCTTTACACCACTCCAGCCGATGCTTGCCATTGCGCATGGTGATCTTAGGCTTGTGTGCGGCTGCTCGGCCATGGAAACTCATTTCATGAAGCTCCCGAAGAACAGTTATTGTGCTGACGTTACTTCCAGAGGCAGTTTGGAACTCGGTAGTGAGTTTTGCAACCGCGAACTGACTATTTTTACTCGCTACACACTTCAGCACACGGTGGTCTCATTCTTTGAACTTGTGTGAGCTACCACTTCGCGGCTCCTAGACGTTTCTACTTCAAAATAACAGCACTTGCAGTTGACCAGGGCAGCTCTAGCAGGGCAGAAATTTGACGAACTGACGTGTTGGAAAGGTGACAACCTATGACGATGCCACGTTGAAAGCCGAATCCACTAATTTGAAGGGGTGTCCACATAATTTTGTATATATAGTGAATGTTCAGCACTCAGACTTATGCAATGATTAAATGTATGCAGTGATGAATAGATTATAGCGGCTCAGGCTGATACTGCTGACTTAATGTTAATCAGTCTTTATCAGAACAGTATAGATTATCATAGTATTAATTAAGAACACTCAGGACCTTCCTTTGGGGGCTAATGATGATGTGAAATGTATTACACGATAAGGCAGAGGTTAAAATAACCAACTCATAAATTAGGGTCAAACCAGATATGACAACTCCTTTAGTAATTATTAATGTTCTTTATTATTGGTAAGTTATTGGCAAGTCTCCACTGTAATTCAACAGTAACTCTGAAATTGATTGCATTTAAATAGAATGTAGGGTAGCAGTCAGTGTCATAACATATTATAAGTGTATTATAACGTTTTAAAATGTTTGTTATTTAGAAGACACTCTTATCCAGAGCGGCTTACAGGAGCAATTAGGGTTAAGTGCCTTGCTCAAGGGCACATTGATAGATTTCTCACCTAGTCAGCTTGGGGACTTGAACCAGTGACCTTTCAGTTACTGGCCCAACACTCTTAACCACTAGGCTACCTGCTGCCCAGCAGGCATTGTAAAGCATGTTATAAACCATTATATTTACGTATGTACTTCATAGAAAATGTTGCCAAATGTAGACATGGGTTTTATAAGGCAAACGGCAGCTACTGCCACATTGACCATCAGGTAGTATCTGTTCATGAGCCTTCATTCTCCACACTGCTTTCAGCGGCCTCTTCCTGTTAGGGAGATAATGCCTGTTGTATTGTGGTCTTCTCTGCTGCCAGTGTTTTGTCCCTCATCTAAAAGTAATCTGTAATCTGGGAAAGGAGAGGGTGAGAGGTGTTGGGAGGGGGATTGTTCCGAGCCGTCATCCATGCCTCCTGGAGACAAAATAACAGATATTGACCTCTGACCTGTGTTTGCATGAGAATTGATATCAATATTCTTGAGTCCCGGCAGTGGCAACTGGCTTTACATAATGGCCGGCTCCGAATTCCAAACTCCTGATTCCTTTAATGAACCCAGAGTAAAGTGTGTGTATGGGGAAAGCAGAGCGCGGAGAGAGAGAGGAAGGGAGAGAAGGGAAGGAGGGAGGATTGAGCTCATCTGCATTTCAGATGAGGCCTCTATGAGAAAATCAACCATCCATAATTCATTACATGTTTCCTACAGAGCCTAGCGACAGCGGAGATCCTAGCAACAGAATCCTAGCAACAGCAACAACCACCCCCCCTCACCCTCAGCCTATCAAGAACCTGCATGTCTGATCCAATTTAGCCAATGGAGAGAGGGAAGGAAGTGAGAGGGGAAATTATGTGTTTCCTCTCTCTCTTCCAGCTGTGTGAACATACCACTGAGCCACGACAACCGTCGTGATGAAGACCATGTCCGTCAAACATGATTACCTCGTCATTATATCATATGCTTAGATTGAAGGTCTCCCAAACAAAACGGTCCCTTCGGGAATCCTACAGGAAAGCATGTCCGACAGGAATATAAAAATATTAAAAAATCCTAGAGGTTCTACTCCTGCAGGATCTTTAAAATTCCTTCTGGATAGTGCAAATTCCTACAGTAGGCCTGTAGGAGCATCGGAAAAACTTCTGACAGGTATCAACTTCAGACCACAGTTGGGTCACAATCAGTCCACGGGCATTCTATAGTAAGATGGGGAAAAGCTGGTCTTTAACTTTAACTTCTTTGACTGAATCCAATATGTCTTTGCATCTGACAGACACAACAGCTTCTTTCTATTTCTTGGCCTGAGGTGGGTATTATCTAGAGAGTCATTCATTGGCTTGATCTAAGAATGAAAAGGGAAGGTTTAGCCTACCTGCTCTTTCAAAAGCCAACACTGCTCATTCACGCCTTCATTCTCTACCAGGCAATCTACCACAGACACTTTCATCTCAGATCGTTTCTATTAAAATAGAAGTGTTGTTGTTTGTAAGGCAATTTACAGGGCATGTCTAGCATATATAAAAGGGTTTGTTCATTTTAGTCTGTGTTGTCCATCCAGGCTACTGACAATGTGGCATTACTTAGCGTCCTTCATACATATAGTATTAATTTAAAAGGCCAAAAACAGATGTACCAATCCCGGATTGCCCCTTTAAGAGATGTAGCTTCTATCTAAAGGAAGTTAAAACAGCTCTCTCTCTCTTTATGAAGAGATTTTTTTGTTAAAGATATTTTCTTTGAAAGTGACATTGAACTTCATCAAATCTCATCACCACCTCCCTCCCCTTGCTTTTTGAAAATGTGTGAGTATAGAGGATTCAGTGAGTGTGTAACTGAAACAATTCTAGATGTGACAGTGTGTGGGTGGAGACCCCATTGAAGTGCTAGCGAGGCCTGTGTGACGACAGGGTGACACATAGCTCATTTGGATCAAGATCCTAAAACTGCAGGTCCCCTGACAGGTGGTGGTCTCCCAATGTGCGCTTAGAAATAAGAGCACTGCACTCACTCATATACAGACATAGGATCACCCCAAATGACACCCTATTCCCCACATAGTGTACTACTTTTGACCAGAGCCCTATGCATTACAAAGGAAATAGGGTGCCAGTTGGGACCTTGAAATATAGTTCTAAATGAGGGAGAATTAATCATCATCTCCAGATTAAATTAATATGATAGGGTCTCGCTGTTGACATCTATGCAATTAGCAAGGATGACAGTTTGGAGCCCTATAGATATTCAATATTTAAAACGTTCACAAATGTGCTGAAATCAGAATTGCAAATGATGTTGAAACCATTTTCCATGGGCCAACAATAGTCACCTTTCTATTTAAAAAGTGAATGACTCTGTTGCCTGAATGTGCTAGTCTGATGAGAAACCCCCCTTCAGAATGGTATGGCATGGAAGAACCAATAGCAGTATGGATTGGGTATAACCAGCCATGCAATAAACTGTCCTAGCATATAATATATATGTATTTTCCTATTACCTCTGTTCATGTGTCTGTGTGATTCTTCACATGCAGAGAGCTGCCATGGAACCTTGCCTACTGCCATATGGTGCACAGTCTTTGCCATAGCTTTGGGGATTCACACCTCAGTCTGTGCTCTGCTTCTATTAACAATTTAGCAATAGATGCTGTGGTCGCACTTCAGGATATCCCATATATATATATATATATTCTCTCTCTCTCTCTCTCTCTCTCTCTCTCTCTCTCTCTCTCTCTCTCAATTCAATTCAATTCAATTCAAGGGGCTTTATTGGCATGGGAAACATGTGTTAACATTGCCAAAGCAAGTGAGGTAGATATTATACAAAAGTGAAATAAACAATACAAATTAACAGTAAACAGTACACATACAGAAGTTTCAAAACAATAAAGACATTACAAATGTTATATTATATATATACAGTGTTGTAACAATGTACAAATGGTTAAAGCACACAAGTTAAAATAAATAAGCATAAATATGGGTTGTATTTACAATGGTGTTTGTTCTTCACTGGTTGCCCTTTTCTTGTGGCAACAGGTCACAAATCTTGCTGCTGTGATGGCACACTGTGGAATTTCTCCCAGTAGATATGGGAGTTTATCATAATTGGATTTGT